>NW_026880100.1:0-29895 GCF_032173495.1 Musca vetustissima
GCAGACAGTAACAACACGTAACGTGATGGAGAATTATCGGGAGAAAAGGAGAGAGGAGAAACGTATTTTCAGAAAAAACAAGAAAGAACAAGAAAAACGTGAGCGTGAGCAAATCGAGATGTACAGGAGTCAGAATGAAGTTCGGAAATTTTACCAACGAGTAAAACACCAAACCGAAGGCTTTGGTGCAGGCACATCCTCCTGTAGAGATGAAGAAGGAAACCTGGTGACAGATACAGACAGCGTGTTGAGAATCTGGAAGGAGCATTTCGAAAAGCTACTAGTATCAAATAGTGACGATGAAGCAGATACCCCAGAACCAATAAGTGATGATGGTATAGAGTGTATACCACCTAGCCAAGATGAGGTCATAAAAGCAATTAATCGGCTCAAGATTAAAAAGCAGCAGGAGACGATGGGTTACCAGCCGAACTATTCAAGACTGGTGGCCAGATGCTGGTCAGGAGCATGCACCAGCTGATTAACACAATTTGGCTAGATGAATGCATGCCCAATGATTGGAACCTCAGCATCCTGTGTACCGTGCACAAAAAAGGAGACAAGACGATATGTGCCAACTATAGGGGAATAAGTCTCCTTCCCATCGCATGTAAAGTGCTATCCAGTGTGCTGTGTGAAAGATTGAAGCCAATGGTCAATGACATCATCGGACCATACCAATGCGGCTTCAGACGTGGCAAATCCACCATTGACCAGATTTTCACTCTGCGCCAAATCCTGGAAAAGACCCACGAAAAACACATCGACACATACCACCTATTTGTCGACTATAAAGCCGCATTCGACAGCCCTATCCGTTCAGAGGTGTTCAAAGCCATGTCTGCAGGATAACTTTAAGTGGCACAAGGTCAGCCGTTAAAGTAGGAAAGGACCTATCGGAGCCCTTCAATACCGAACTAGGATTCAGACAAGGTGACAGTTTGTCGTGTGATCTTTTTAACATCCTACTGGAAAAGGTCATACGAGACGCAAAGGTGAACAGAAATGGCACTCTGTACACCAAGCAACACCAGTTACTCGCCTACGCCGATGACATCGATATAATGGGTCGAACATTGCGAGCGGTAACAGCCACCTTTGAACAAATTGAAAAGGAGTCTGCCAAAGTGGGTCTGGCAGTAAACGGCGAGAAGACCAAGTTGATGGTATCAACGCGCAAGGCGTCCAGTAGACTCGGACCAACTGTGGAACTTGAGAACTACAGCTTCGAGGTAGTTAAAGACTTTATATACCTTGGTACCGCCATAAATAAAACGAATGACATCAGTTTTGAAATTCGGAGAAGGATTGTGATGGCCAACAGATGCTACTATGGTCTAAGTAAGCAGTTTAGAAACAAGGCCACCTCTCGCCAGACCAAACTCACACTTTACAAGACGCTGATACTACCCGTGCAATTATATGGATCAGAAGCATGGGTACTTGCGCAAGCAGATGAGGCAGCTCTTGGGGTGTTTGAGAGAAAAATTCTCCGAATATCGGCGTCGAATGAACCACGAGCTTTACAATTTATACGCGGACATCGACATAGTCAGTCGTATTGAGCTGCAGCGACTACGGTGGCTAGGCCATGTTGTGCGGATGAATGAAGATGCCCCAGCTCAAAAGGCATATAAAAATGAGCCTTCTGATGGTTCACGAAGAAGGGGAAGGCCACGTATTAGATGGAAAGACCAAGTAGAAAACAACATCTTGGAACGTGGTCTTCCAAATTGGTGGACTTGAGCACAAGACCGACGCGCTTGGAAATCTTTTTTAAGCTCGGCTTATGGAACAACCGTTCTGTAACAAGCCAGCTAAGTAAGTAAGCAACAAGGCGTGGATTTATTAAAGAATATTTTTTCAAGGACCCAACAAGGCGTGGATTTATTAAAGAATATTTTTTCAAGGACCCAACAAGGCGTGGATTTACAAGGACCCAAAAAGCCGTGGATATTATTGAAGGACCCGAAAAAGAATTTTTTTTTTGAAGGACCCAACAAGGCGTCGATTTATGAAAGATTTCATATTAGGACTTTTTTTTGAAGGGACCCAAAAAGCTATAAAAGGCGTGGATTTATTAGAGAATATTTTTTCAGGGACCTATAAAAGGCGTAGAGAATATTTTTTACAGGGACTATAAAAGGCGTGGATTTATTAAAGAATATTTTTTCAGGGACTTTATAAGGCGTGAATGTCTTAAAGAATATTTTTTCAGGGACTATAAAAGGCGTGGATTTATTAAAGAATATTTTTTCAGGGACCTATAAAAGGCGTGGATTTATTAAAGAATATTTTTTCAGGGACCTACAAAAGGCGTGGATTTATTAAAGAATATTTTTTCGGGACCTACAAAAGGCGTGGATTTATTAGAGAATATGTTTTCAGGGATTGACATAAGGGATGTTGTGGTTTTATAAAAATATACGTTTTGTATCAAAGTTTGGTTTTATTAAAAAATTGTTTTGCCAAGGACCATGTGAATCTCTACCTATAGTTCCTCACATATTTCCATTTTCCATAGTTCCTCACATATTTTGATTTTCCCCGACTCATTAAACACCTATTAATAATTTGCATCTTCTGCGAACCCCATTCATTTCCATGGCAATATATTCAAACCTAAAAAAGTTTCAATTATCACATGTTTGTTTATACCCCCTCAATGTGTCCATGACATGCACGTTTTTGCCTTTGATTTCTATTATTTTTTTGTCTATTACTACATCTTAAATTCCTATATCACCCTCCGTCTCCTCCGCCTCGTATTAATACAATATAATTCCAACGCAGGTATAATGTGTGAGCTGCAGCATAGGCTATTGAAAATGTGTAATTAGGTGTTGAAGTTCATTAATTATTTTTAAGCATAAAACCCGTAGCCAATACCTAACCCATAGTCAATCCCCAATGGCGCACACATTAATTAGCGTGCCACGTTGAGATTTTTCGCACGCATTCATTAATTATTTAATTATAAACTGCAATCAATTCGCCGAAGTAGAACCGGCGACCGGTCAAAAGGGTACGCAGTGACGTGTGAGAATCATAAATGCCAATTAATTGAATTGATGAAATGACCATAGAGTGATAATGAAGAGAAGAATTCCTTTCGAAAGCGTTAGGGAACAATGAAAAACCAGTAAGGAAAGAAGTAAAGTCGGACGGGGCCGACTGTATGATACCCTACACCACTTTCGGTATATCCAACAGATGAAACCTAAAAGACGTCGAATTTTTAAAGGACCAGGGACAAAATTATGAAAATCAATTATAAGCATGTATATATATATATACTATATCAAAATCTAATCCGATTTTAACTAAACCTGCCACACGTTATGTTATAGTAACTTCAGTACGTAGAGCAAAATTTTATGCCGATTGGACCCACCATGGTAAAGCATTTAAAACCAAATTCTAGGTTATTCTAACTCCAGTAAGTTGTGAAAAATTTGTGTCAATTTTGTGTAAAATCGGACGACAAATTTTACAAAATATATATAAGAGCTATATCTAAATATGGACCGATTTTCACGAAAATTAACACACATCATTCTAGAGCTAATTCATTACGCTATGTCAAATTTCGAGCAAATCGAAAGATATCTAGGGACTTTGGTGCACCATTTACCTTAAATCGGACAAAAATATATATGGGAGCTATATCAAAATCTGGACCGATTTTCAGGAAACTTAACACACATCATTCTAAAACTAATTCATTACGTCATGCCATATTGCGTGCAAATCGAAAGATATCTAGGGACCATTTACATAAAATCGGACGAAAATATATATGGGAGCTATATCTAAATCTGGATCGATTTTCAGGAAACTTTACACACATCATTCTAAAACTAGTTCATTACGTCATGCCGCATTGCGTGGAAATCGAAAGATATCTAGGGACCATTTACATAACATCGGACGAAAATATATACGGGAGCTATACATAAATCTGGACCGGTTTTCACGAAACTTTGCAGACATCATTCTAGACCTAAATGATTAGGCTGTATAAAATTTCGTGCAAATCGAAAGATATAGAGGGACCGTTTACACTAAATCGGTTAAATATATATATATGGGAGCTATATCTAAATCTGAACCGATTTTTCCCAATTTCAATAGCGTTCGTCCTTGGGCTGAATAAGTGACCTATGCCAAATTTCATCCAATTCGGATCAAAAATGCGACCTGTACTTTGTTTACAATTTAACATGGACAGACAGACAGACGGACGGACGGACATGCATAAATCGACTTAGAAAGTGATTCTATGCATATTCTCAAAAGGAACCATGTGTCTATCTCGTTTCCTTTTGCCTGTTACAAACATATGCACAAAGACATAATACCCTGTACCACAGTGCGGCGAATGGTATAAAAATAAAAATTTGGCGGTTGGCAATGAAAATCATTTAATTTGTTCCAAGTAGATTTGTTTACATCAATTTTTGAATATGATATCTCTCAAATGGCCGCCTCTGGCGTTGATGACGTATTGTGCCCTTTTTGATGCATTTTCCATCGTTTTTGCCAACATTTCGGCCGGAATAGCGGCTATTTCTTCCCGAATGTTGTCCTTGAGCTCTTCTACGGTCCTTGGTTTGTTAACGTAAACCTTTGACTTCAAATATCTCCACAAGGAAAAGTCAGGCGGCGTCAAATCGGGCGAACGCAGTGGCCAGTCCAAATCACCACTTTTGGACATCAAACGGCCCGGAAACAAATTCTTCAGAAAATCGATTGTTATGCGACTTGTGTGCGGTGGAGCGCCGTTTTGTTGAAACCACAACTGCCTCATACGCTTTCGACGAATAATTGGCATCACAAAATTGGTCATCATGTCGCGATAACGCTCCTGATTGATGGTAACAGCATGGCCATTTTCATTTTGGAAGAAAAACGGTACTAACGCACTAACTCCGCACCAAACTGTGACTTTTTCGTCATGAAGAGGTACTTCTTGAATCTGCTGAGGGTTTTCAGTGGCGTAAAAACCGCAATTTTGCTTATTTACGGTCCCATTCAATGTGAAATGGGCTTCATCGGACATGATAATTTTGTTACATAACTGCACGCCATCTTCGGCCATTTCGATGACTCTTTGGGTCCATTCCAATCGACGAGGCTTTGCGTCAATTGAATTTTTTACGGGAACAAATGCAAGTCAATGCGAATAATCCGTTGTAAAGTGGACCGAGCCATGCCCAGCTGCAGAGATCGGCGTTTTTGAGATGTTCTTGGGGAGCTCTCAACACTGGCTCGTACAGCAGCGATATTCTCGGCCGATCGCCTTGGTCGACTTTTATATGGCGTCTTTGGATTAGAAAGAGCCTCACCAGTCGAAAATGTTTCATATAAATGCTTAATGGTGTTCTTAGAAGGTGCACTTCTCACATTTTTTAATATTTTAAAAGCACGTTAAGTTTTCACAATTGACTTTTTCTGTTGAATGTAAATTTCAACTAATTCAGTGGCGTGTAGTGGTTCATGGTAAAAATCTGCTTGGACTGAGGTTTCAAACGCGGTATTTCATTAAGCGATGTGACATCTCTGTCAAAAGTTATGGCGTTGCCAGATGGGTCCGTCGAATATGGGCAACCCTGTAGAATGCAACTAATCAAAAATATTATCCACAGTTCACAGCCAAAATTCCACTAAACGCTGTAAACTTCCATTCTCTCTGTGTGTATGTGTGTGTCTGTTTATTTACTTCATATGCAAATATTTCAACATTATACTCTATTTCATATAAATATGCACATCGTGTAATCTTACTTAGTTTTGTAACAACTTTGATTCCTCCTTTCTTTGCGAAACGTTTTCCGTGGAAGTGGTGATTGTTATCTCAATAATACAAGTATATGTGTATACAATGTATACTATACATACTAGCGAATATAGAGTGTATTCGAGGGTAGCCAATAGGTGATACTGGATACTTATTATAATCTGAACATGGCTTGAGAAAATCCACCAAAATTAGCCACTTTATCGTCTATCATCAATGAAAATATTTCCCTTTTTCATCCACTGTACTTTCTTCATTCCAATCCACCCTGTTATCCCCATATTTGTTTTAAAAGTATGGAGTATTCTTCTTACTCGACAACACACGAAGAGCAAAAAACAATTGTAGAAAACAAATACCATCCACCAAATTTTTGCTTTTCCCTCACAAAGCTAAACTACGACAAATACAGAGCAAACCGATTTGTTTGTTTTCGTTCCTTTTCGCTAGTTTTCATGTGCCATTTTTTTCCAATTTTTGTTGCTGTTTGATTGCTTGTGAAGAATGGCAATCGCATACACACAACAACGACAACAATTGCACATGTAGTTGAGTAGAATATATCCTTTAGCATGCTGCAAGTTGTCGTTGTTGGTAGTAGTAGTAGTGGAGTATACAAATACAAGTGTGGCAACTGCATAAGACTTAAATTGAAGTTCGACCATAGAGTGATGGCTGCAAGTGTGAATACAACTAAATAAACAGAAAACAAAACCACAAACAAAATATATATTTGTGTACACAATTTACATTTAATATAGGTACAATAAATGGAGTTTTGTGCGTGGATATGTGTTGAAATAAAATACTAGTAATTTAAAGTAAGCAAAAGTAAAGCCATGCCTTTGATAATCCTTTAATAGTCCTAGAAAAATATTTTTAAAAAATCCACGCCTTAGATTTTTTTAAATATTCAAAAAATATTTTCACTCCAGTAAGGAAAGTAGTAAAGTCGGACGGGGCTGACTATATGATACCCTTCACCACTTTGGGTATATTCACCAGATGAATCATAACAGACGTCGTATTTGTAAAGGACCAGTAAAATGAGATTGGATCCATATACATGTCATTCTGCAACCTATACTAAATGTTTCATTCGGACGGGGTCGACTATATGATACCCTTCACCACTATGGGTATATTAAACAGGACTAATAACATGAAATTGGATGAAATGAAATATGTGATATTTATCTACATGTGAATCTACCTAGATCTATCCATAAAGTATGTAAATCGACTTCAAACAAATAAAAATAGGTCATCCGTTGGGCTAAGTCTGTACTTCTACAAAACCCAACTACGTAATTCTATGCTCAAGTTTGTAAGTTGTGCAAAATTTGATGTCGATCTGACTAACATGAGGAATTTGATGCCCAATTTACTTGAAATCGGGCGAAAATATATATGGAAGCTCTATCCAAATATTAAGCGATTTCAAACAAACATGTCACAGGTTAGGTTATAGTAATTTCAGAACGTTTTGTTCCTATAAGCCTATTGGTTCCATGGTGCCTCAATTACTTAAAATCAATCTATAATAAAAGGGAGCTATATCTAAATCTGAACCCATTTTCACGAAACAAGGCAGATATCACTCTAGGCTCAATTCAGTACGTTATATAGCGACTTTTGTGCACCATTTACATGAAATCGGACGAAGCTATATATGTGAGCTATATAGAAATCAGGACCGATTTTCTCGAAACTTCGCGGACATCACTCTAGGCTCAATTCAGTACGTTATGCCAAATTTCGTGCAAATCGAAGGATATATAGGGACTTTGGTGCACTATTTATATGAAATTGGACGAAACTATATATGGGAGCTATATCTAAATCAGGACCGATTTTCACGAAACTTGGCAGACATCATTCTAGGCTCAATTCAGTACGTTATGCTAAATTTCGTGCAAATCGAAAGATATATAGGGACTTTGGGGCAACATTTACATTAAATCGGACGAAACTATATATGGGAGCTATATAGAAATCTGGACCTATTTTCTCGAAACTTGGCAGACATCACTCTAGGCTTAATTCAGTACGATATGTCAAATTTCGTGCAAATCGAAAGACATATGGGGACTTTGGGGCACCATTTACATGAAATCGGACGAAACTATATATGGGAGCTATATAGAAATCTGGACCGATTTTCTCGAAACTTGGCAGACATCACTCTAGGCTTAATTCAGTACGATATGTCAAATTTCGTGCAAATCGAAAGACATATGGGGACTTTGGGGCACCATTTACATGAAATCGGACGAAACTATATATGGGAGCTATATCTTAATCTGGACCGATTTTCACGAAACTTGGCAGACATAATTCTAGGCTCAATTCAGTGCGTTATAGGGGACTTTGGTGCACCATTTACATGAAATCGGACGAAACTATATATGGGAGCTATATCTAAATCTGGACCGATTTTCACGAAACTTGGCACATATCATTCTAGACCTAAATGATTAGGCTGTACCAAATTTTGTGCAAATCGAGAGATATATAGGGACCGTTTACATTAAATCGGTGAAATATATATATGGGAGCTATATCTAAATCTGAACCGATTCTTCCCAATTTCAATAGGGTTCGTCCTTGGGCCGAATAAGTGACCTATGCCAAATTTCATCCAATTCGGATCACAAATGCGACCTGTACTTTGTTTACAATTTAACATGCACAAACAGACAGACCGACGGACGGACGGACATGCATAAATCGACTTAGAAAGTGATTCTATGCATATTCTCAAAAGGAACCATGGGTCTATCTCGATTATTTTTGCCTGTTACAAACATATGCACAAAGACATAATACCCTGTACCACAGTGTGGTGAAATGTATAATAAGGAAGTTCTTCACCGATTGGCATTATCCTAGTTCATACGAGAGCTATACACTCCCAGAGAAACGTGTCAAAATTTGGAACCGATTGGATTATTAGTTTTTGAGTTATCGTGCCCGCCATTCGGAAAAGAGAAAAACGCATTTAAAGTTTGAGAAGCCCTTTAGCCGTCACTTGATGCTGACACAATAAATCGGCTATATCTTCAAGAGTTCTTGAGATTTTCACTTGAAATTTTGTAGGGACATTCTTGAATAAGTGTTGATTCGAATTAAATCAAACATTTTTTTGGCCCCGAGAATGGGGGGGTCCCCTTAAATCGGACGAAAATATATATATATATGGGAGCTATATATAAATCTGAACCGATTTTCTCGAAACTTGGCACAAGTCATTCTTGACCTAATTAAGTACTTTATGCCAAATTTCGTACAAATCGAAAGACATATATGGACTTTGGTGCCCTATTTACCTTAAATCAGAGAACAAAAAACTATATATGGGAGCTATACCTAAATCGGGACCGATTTTCACAAAACGTAGCACACTTCATTCTAGACTCAATTCAGTACACTGTGCCAAATTTTATGCAAATCGAAAGATATATACGGACTTTGGTGCACCAGTTACATTAAATCAGACGAAAATATATATGGGACCTATATCTAAATCTTAACCGACTGTTCGCAATTTCAATAGGGTTCGTCCTTGGTCCAAATAAGTGAGCTGAGCCAAATTTCATCCAATTCAGATCATAAGTTCGACCTGTACTTTCTTAACAATTTAACATGGACAGACAGACGGACGGACGGACAGAAAGACATGTATAAATCGACTTAGAAGGTGACTATGCATATTCGCAAAAGGAACCATGATGGGTGTAAAACCCCACTCCGTGTCACGGAAAAAAATATTTTTAACAAATCCCCGAATCTGCATGGTCCCGTGTGGCTCCGTAGAGATCCGTTAAAAAATATTCTTTAAAAATCGAATCATTTCCTTCAGACACATCCTTAAAGTCCATTGAATTGGTTAAAGTTCATGAAATCCCAAAACATCCCATTCAATTATTTTTTACAAGGCATTACACAAATACATATACAATCGGTATGGATGTATGTATAGACCATAGGTGAACAACCATAAAAGGAAACTATCAAATAACTTTTTCAAGTATTCTATATTTAAGGAAACTCTTACACATACACCAAAAAAATCGAGCGGTAATATAGATCATCACTCACACACACAAACAAATAGCCATACATGTGCGTACTTCTATGTTTGTACTTACATGTTTGGTGTGTAACCTCTAAAGTGTTGTTTAAGCGATTTTTACGATGATTTCTGATAGCATCGCAAAAAGTTGTTATTTTGTAGTTTGTGTTGGTTGTTGTTGCTGTTCAACAGACCTTTTGTTTTTATACCCTCCACCATAGTATGGAGGGTATATTAGTTTTGTTTTTCCGTTTGTAACGCATCGAAATAATCATTTCCGACCCTATAAAGTATATATATTCTTGATCAGCGTAAAATTCTATGACGATATAGCCATGTCCGTCTGTCCGTCTGTCTGTCTGTCTGTCTGTTGTAATCACTCTAGCGTCTAAACGAATGGAGATAGATCGCCAAAATTTTGCATAGAGTCGTCTTTTGTCTGCAGGCAGGTCAAGTTCGAAGATGGGCTTTATCGGTCCACGTTTAGGCATAGCTCCCATATAAGGGTACCCCCAAATTTTCGGTATTTTGGGGTTCTTGAGCGCGGTTTTCAACCGAATTCGCTGAAATTTGGGTTCTTATTGGGTACTTAATATCTCCACAAAAAATTATAAATATAGGTCCACTTTTTCTGGTAGCCCCCATATAAGGGTACCCCCAATTTTGCGGTATTTTGGGGTTCTTGAGCGCGTTTTTCAACCGATTTCGCTGAAATTTGGTACATTTGGTTCCTATTGGGTGCCAAATATCTCCACGAAAAATTTTAAATATAGGTCCAATTTTTCGGGTAGCCCCCATATAAGGGTACCCCCCAATTTTCGGTATTTTAGGGTTCTTGAGCGCGGTTTTCAACCAAATTCGCTGAAATTTGGTACATTGGGTTCTTATTAGGTACCAAATTTCCCCACTAAAAATTATAAATATAGGTCCACTTTTTCCGGTAGCCCCCATATAAGGGTACCCCCAATTTTCGCTATTTTGAGGTTCTTGAGCACGTTTTTCAACCGAATTCCCCGAAATTTGGTATTTTGTAGTCGTATATGGTAACAAATTTCCCTACAAAAAATTATTGATATGCACCCCCTTTTTGGGGTAGTCCCCATATAACCCCCTTTTTATACCCTCCACCATAGTATGGAGGGTATATTAATTTTGTTTTTCCGTTTGTAACTCATCGAAATAATCACTTCCGACCATATAAAGTATATATATTCTTGATCAGCGTAAAATTCTAAGACGATCTAAGCATGTCCGTCTGTTGTAATCACTCTAGCGTCTAAACGAGTTGAGATAGATCGCCAAAATTTTGCACAGAGTCGTCTTTTGTCTGCAGGCAGGTGAAGTTCGAAGATGGGATATATCGGTCCACGTTTAGGCATAGCTCCCATATAAGGGTACCTCAAAATGTTCGGTATTTTGGGGTTCTTGAGCGCGTTTTTCAACCGAATACGCTGAAATTTGCTACATTGGGTTCGTATTGGGTACTAAATGTCTCCACAAAAAATTATAAATACAGGTCCATATTTTGGGATAGCCCCCTTTTAAGGGTACCCCCAATTTTGCGGTATTTTGGGGGGTTTGATCGCATTTTTCGACCGAATTCGCTGAAAATCGGTATTTTGAGTTCTTATTGGGTAGCAAATCTCTGCACTAAAAATTATAAATATAGGTCAATTTTTTCGGGTAGCCCCCATATAAGGGTACCCCCCAATTATCGGTATTTTAGGGTTCTTGAGCGCGGTTTTCAACCGAATTCGCTGAAATTTGGTACATTGTGTTCTTATTGGGTACCAAATGTCCCCACTAAAAATTTTAAATATAGGTCCACTTTTTCTTGTAGCCCCCATATAAGGGTACCTCCCAAAATCCAGTTTTTGAGGGGTTTTGACCGGATTTTTTCACCAAATTGTCTGTAATTTAGTACTGTGAGTTCTTATTGGGTAGTAAATCTCTCCACAAAAAATTATAAATATAGGTCCATTTTTTCGGGTAGCCCCCATATAAGGGTACCCGCAATTTTCGATATTTTGAGGTTCTTGAGCGCGTATTTCAACCGAATTCGTTGAAATTTGGTATTTTGTAGTTGTATATGGTAACAAATCTCCCCACCAACAATTATTAATATTCACCCCTTTTTAGGGGTATAACCCCATTTTTTATATTAAAATAGTTATATGATTTGTTCCGTGTGTTGCGGTTGGGTAGTCGTTGCGGTTGGGTAGTCGTTAAAAGAAACCTCAAACATGACCATAATGAAATATATCGGCAGACATTTAGGTATCTCTTCAATATAGTGATAATTCCTGAAGGAAAGAATTGAGATAAATAATTAAAATATTGGGTTCAAAATTGGTATATACCGGTCATTAATTAAGCATAGCCCTCATATAATGATATCCCCAAATATTCACCACTTTCCTACACTATGTAATCAATATTGGTCCCCCTTAGGCATACCCTTTGTAATCTAAATTACAGTAGTTTGAGGATTTTATACTCTACCATGCGTTATTTTATACTCTACCAGCCCACTTTTTGGATCTTACAGGATTTTAGGAAAAATCCCCATTAAAAATTGCTGAAGTTTGTATTTGGTGTACATAATGGTTTACATAAATCGGTTTGTAGAATATACCGATAATACCCCACTTGTTGGTATGTTCCCTATATTTTCATTCCATGTATCTGTCAGTATAACTATGGTGGAGGGTATCCAAAGTTCGGCCCGGCCGAACTTAACGCTTTTTCACTTGTTTTGGTTTACTTTAGTTTTAGGGGGTTTTTTACTTGTGTCGTACATCCTTTCCTATTTTTCGTGTGTTACGAAAGGTATAAAGATCCTTGTCGTCGTTGATGTAGTTGAGTTTCTTCTAGTTCTGCTTGTTTTTGCAAGGTTTATTGAATTGTTAAACAATTTATGGCTTACAAAGCTTTTGCTCTATTTCATTTCTCCCAGTTTCAGTATTATTAACCCCTAACCGAGAGCAAACAAAACAAGTTGAGATGTGTGTTTGGAAGATTAGTTAAAGAAAGGGCAAAGGTTTTGTGTTTTAGCGTAACGTTCTCATGGCCTAAGGATTTTATATGAAACTATTAACTTTACAAGCTCTAAATATATCGAATGGCAAAAGAAAAAAAAACAATGTACAATAACTTTATCAGCTAACTCACATAGAGACATCGTATACTTGAATTTTATTGATAATCTTTGTAGTAGAATTTCATATAAAATAGGAACGGTTGATTTTTAGGAAGCAATAATACTAAATTCAATTTAATAAATTGACAAACAGTTTGGAGAAAAGAATTGCAGTCGTTGCTCCCAAAGAAACTTTACAAAAAATAACAAGTGAAAAAGCGTACCCTCCATCTCCACCAAAGATATACTGACAGGTACTTGAAATGAAAAGAAAAGAACATTTCCACAAACCAGTTATGGAAACCACAATGTATACCATAAAACAAATTTCAGAAATTTTTAATGGACAATTATACCCTCAGCTTTATGGTTAATGAGGGTGTATACACTTTGACACGGTTAAAATGGTTCTAGACCCCATGATTCTTTGGACCAAATTTGTTTCAGAAAATTTTGATTTCATCCAAACATTGGTCATCTGTTTATTTCTTCCAAACTCTTTCTGTTACTTCCCACAAAGGGGCTGGGTCTAAATACGGGTTATAGTTCATATATAGTTCATTATCGAACCTTACGTTCTAAGTTTTTTCTTGATATCCTCTGCAGGTGATATGATTATTACAGTGTCTTAGAACCAAACCCAAAACGCGGAAAAACGTGCTCAACAACCTCAAAATAGCGAAAATTGGAGGTACCCTTATATGGGGGCTAAAAGAAA
Source organism: Musca vetustissima (assembly GCF_032173495.1). Taxonomy (NCBI): domain Eukaryota; kingdom Metazoa; phylum Arthropoda; class Insecta; order Diptera; family Muscidae; genus Musca; species Musca vetustissima. Next base: position 13,733 of record NW_026880100.1, read on the forward strand.
AATTGGACCTATATTTATAATTTTTGGTGGAGATATTTGGCACCCAATAGGAACCAAATGTACTAAATTTCAGCGAATTGGGTTGAAAAACGCGTTCAAGAACCCCAAAATACCGAAAATTGGGGGGTACCCTTATATAGGGGCTACCAAAAAAAATTGACCAATATTTATAATTTTTAGTGGAGAGATTTTCTACCCAATGACAACTCAAAGTACCGAATTTCAGCGAATTCGGTTGAAAAATGCGATCAAACCCCCAAAAATACCGCAAAATTGGGAGTACCCTTATATGGGGGCTACCAGAAAAAATGGACCTATATTTATAATTTTTAGTGGAGAGATTTGCAACCCAATAAGAACTCAAATTACTAAATTACAGCCAATTCGGTTGTAAACTACGATCAAAACCCCCAAAGTACATAAAATTAGAGGGTAAAGTTATATGGGGCCACCAGAAAAAATGGACCTATATGTATAATTTTTTGTGGAGAAATTGGATACCCAATAGCAACTCAATATACCAAATTTCAGCAAATTCGGTCGAAAACGAGCTCAATAACCCCAAATTACGGAAAATTGGGGGGTCCCCTTATATGGGAGCTATGCCTAAACTTGGACCGATATATCCCACCTTCGAACTTGCAGACAAAAGAGGACTCTGTGCAAAATTTTGGCGATCTATCTCAACTCGTTTAGACGCTAGAGTGATTACAACAGACGGAAAGACAGACACACGGACATGCTTAGATCGTCTTAGAATTTTACGCTGATCAAGAATATATATACATTATAGGGTGGGAAATTATTATTTCGATGAGTTACAAACGGAAAAACAAAATTAATATACCCACCATACTATGGTGGAGGGTATAAAAACGAGGTTATGAGAAAAGTACTATCCAAAGACGTTGATTTTTTTCAAAGTACAGGTCGCATTTATGATTCTAATTGGATGAAAGTTGGCACAGCGCATTTATTTGGCCCAAGGACGAAGCCTATTGAAATCGGTGCAGATATATCTAAAATCTCCCATATATATCTTCGTCCGATTAAAGGTAAATGGTCCAGCAAGGTCCCTAAATATCTTTCGATTTGCACGAAATATGGCACAGCTTACTAAATTAAACCTAGAATGATGTGCGTTAAGACTCGTGGAAATCGGTTCAGATAGAGATATATCCTCCATATATATTTTCGTCCGATTTAAGGTAAATGGTGCACCAAAGTCCCTAACTACCTTTCAATTTGCACGAAATTTGGCACAACGTACTGAATTAAGCCTAGAATGATGTGCGCTATGTTTCCTGAAAATCGGTTCAGATTTAGATATAGCTCCCATATATATATTTGTCCGATTTAGGTTAATGCTGTACCAAAGTCCCTAAATATTTTTTGATTTGCACGAAATTCTATATATTTCGATTTTCACGAAATATAGCATAGTGTGCTGAATTGAGTTTAGAATGATGTGTGCTAAATTTTGTAAAAATCGGTTCACATTTAGATATAGCTCCCATATATATTTTCCTCCGATTAAAAGTAAATGGTGCACCAAAATCCCTACATATCATTCGATTTGCACGAAATTTGTCACAGCGTGCTGAATTGAGTCTAGAATGATGTGTGGTAAGATTGGTGGATATCGATTCAGATTTAGATATAGATCCTACATATATTTTCGTCCGATTTAAGGTAAATGGGACACCAAAGTCCCTATATATCTTCGATTTGCACGAAATTCGGCATAGGATACTGATTTGTGCCTGGAGTGATGTTTGCAAAGTTTCGTGATAATCGATCCAGATTTAGATATAGCTCCTATATATATTGTCGTCCGATTAAAGGTAAATGGTGCACCGAAATCAATAAATATCTTCCGATTTGCGCGAAATTTGGTACAGCGTAATGAATTAAGCCTAGAATGATGTGTGGTAAGATTGGTGGATATCGATTCAGATTTAGATATAGATCCTACATATATTTTCGTCCGATTTAAGGTAAATGGTGCACCAAAGTCCCTACATATCATTCGATTTGCACGAAATTTGTCACAGCGTGCTGAATTGAGTCTAGAATGATGTGTGGTAAGATTGGTGGATATCGATTCAGATTTAGATATAGATCCTACATATATTTTCGTCCGATATTATGTAAATAGTGCACCAAGGTTTCTATATATATTTCGATTTTCTCGAAATTTAGCATAGTGTGCTGAATTGAGTTTAGGATGACGTGTGTCAACTTTCGAGAAAATCGGTCAGATTTAGATATAGCTCCCGTATATATTTTCGTCCGATTAAAGGTAAATGGTGCACCAAAGTCCCCATATATCTTTCGATATGCACGATATTTGGCACAACGTACTGAATTAAGCCTAGAATGATGTGTGCTAAGTTTTGTGAAAATCGGTTCACATTTAGATATAGCTCCCATATATATTTTCGTCCGATTTAAATTAATCGTCCGATTAAGTACCAAAGTCCCTATATATCTTTCGATTTGCACGAAATTTGGCATAACGAACTGAATTGAGCCTAGAGTGATGTCTGCCAAGTTTCCTGATAATCGATCCAGATTTAGATATAGCTCACATATATATTTTTTTCCGATTTAAGGTAAATGGTGCTCCAAAGTCCCTATGTATCTTTCGAATTTCACTAAATTTGGTACAGCGTGCTGAATTGAATCTAGAATGATGTGTGGTAAGATTGGTGGAAAACGATTCACATTTAGATATAGATCCTACATATATTTTCGTCCGATTTTATGTAAATGCTGCACCAAAGTCCCGATATAACTTTCGATTTACAAGAGATTGACATTAAATTTTCAACAGTGCGACGTACCGAATAGCGTGTGTCAAGGCATGAGTATGTTCCTTCGAGGGAACACTGACATGCAATTGTAGCGATACATATGTACAATATACCCAAAGTGGTGAAGGGTATCATATAGTCGGCCCCGTCCTACTTTACTACTTTCCTTACTGCTTTATTATTTATTTATTGTAATGCTTAATTTCCCCTGTTGCATATTATGTTATGTTTCCCTAATATTTTTCATTTCCTAATTATATTTTACGATAGATAAAAATTTAACATATATTTTTTGCGCTGAATAAACTTCCTTAATGATCGGTCATAAAACTCGAAACAAAAACAACTTGGCTAATTGTTATGTTTGTTTAATTTCTTCTGCTTGCTTCTGAGTTTATTTTCGCTGGTTAATATTAATTCTGTGCTAAACAAGCGGTTGGTTGTTGAGATTTGTTAAAGTTGCTGTGTTTTTTGTTCTACTCCTACAATTTTTATGTTTGTTTTGGGTTTTTATTTATATATATTTTTCTTTATTCTATTGCTTTGGCTAGTTTATGACATTCGTTTGCAAAACGATACAGCAGAGTATAAGAAATAGGAATGCCGCGACCGTCTTGCATACGCCCCCTAATAGAAAATAAGGGAATTTTGAAAGAACTAGGGCTGAAAACAGAAGATTGTGGACCACCCACAAAAAACAAAATGCAAAGAAATGAAAGAGAGTGAAAGAAATTGTTATTCTTAGCAAATTGCATTTTCGCAGCTGTAATTGAATTTAAAGCGTTTATTAAATTAAATACAGACAAAATAAGTTATGACATATTTTCAAAAAGAAATTCACTTTAAACCAGTAAGGAAAGTAGTAAAGTCGGACGGGGCCGACTATATGATACCCTTCACCACTATGGGTATATTAAACAGGACTATTAGCATGAAATGGGATGAAATAAAATATGTGATATTTTTCTAAATTGAATCTACCTAGATCTATCCATAAACATGTCATTCGTTTGTTACAATGGGACAAAAGTATGTAAATAGACATCAAACAAATATAAATAGGTCATCCCTGGGCTATGTCTGTACTTCTAGAAAACGCAACTACGTTATTCTATGCTCAATTTTGTACGTTGTGCAAAATGTGATGTCAATCTGACTAACATGAGGAGTTTGATGCACAATTTACTTGAAATCGGGCGAAAATATATATGGAAGCTCTATCCAAATATTAAGCGATTTCAAACAAACTTGTCACAGCTTAGGTTATACTATTTTCAGAACGTTCCTGGTTCCCGGGTGCGTCAATTATTTAAAATCAATCTATAATAAAAGGGAGCTATATCTAAATCTGGACCGATTTTCTCGAAAATTGGCTGACATCACTCTAGGCTCAATTCAGTACGTTATGCCAAATTTCGTGCAAATCGAAGGATGCATAGGGACTTTGGTGCACTATTTACATAAAATCGGACGAAACCATATATGGGAGCTATATCTAAATCAGGACTGATTTCCACGAAACTTGGCAGACATCATTCTAGGCTCAATTTAGTACGTTATGCCAAATTTCGTGCAAATCGAAGGATGCATAGGGACTTTGGTGCACCATTTACCTGAAATCGGACGAAACTATATATGGGAGCTATATCTAAATCTGGACCGATTTTCACGAAACTTGGCAGACATCATTCTAGGCTTAATTCAGTACGTTATGCCAAATTTCGTGCAAATCGAAAGATATATAGGGACTTTGGGGCACCATTTACATGAAATCGGACGAAACTATATATGGGAGCTATATCTAAATCTGGACCGATTTTCACAAAACTTAACCGATTTTTCCCAATTTCAGTAGGGTTCGTCCTTGGCCGAGTAAGTGACCTGTGCCAAATTTCATCCAATTCGGATCATAAATGCGACCTGTACTTTGTTTACAATTTAACATGCACAGACAGACGGACGGACATGCATAAATCGACTTAAAAAGTGATTCTATGCATATTCTCAAAAGGAACCATGTATCTATCTCGTTTCCTTTTTCCTGTTACAAACATATGCACAAAGACATAATACCCTGTACCACAGTGTGGTGAAGGGTATAAAAATGCCAATTCTAAATTCCAGGGTTTGTCTAGAAAATATTTTTAACCAGTGAGCGGAGCACTATAGTCGGACGGGCCGACTATACGATACCCTACACAACTACCACGAAACTCTGTCGTTCTGCGGATGTTTATTTCCTGCCTGGACAGACGGACGCACGGACACACATGTCTAGATTGACTAGATTGAAAATCGGTTCAGATTTAGATAAAGCTCCCATATATAGATTCACCCGATTTTATGTAAATAGTCCCTAGAAATATTTTGATTTGAACGAATTTTTGCATAGCGTACTGATTTAAGTCTAGAACGATGTGTGCAAAGTTTCGTGACAATCGGTTCAGATTTAGATATAGCTCCCATATAGATTTTCGTCCGATTTTATGTAATTGGTGCACCAAAGTACCTTTATATCTTTTGATTTGCACGAATTTTGGTATAGGGTACTGAATTAAGTCTAGAGTGATGTTGCTAAGCTTCGTTAAAAGATCCATAGCTAGGCCGTTTGACACGTACATAAGTCTCTGGCAAGTTTCCATGAAATCGGTTCAGATATAGATATATAACAAAAACCCGACGTATGTTAGGATACAAATGTAGAATATACCCAAAGTGATGAAGGCATCGTATGGTCGGCCCAGTCCGACTTTACTACTTTCCTTACTGTTTTTATACCCTACACAACTATGTTGTCAGGGTATTATAGCTTTGTGCAGCCCCAAAAGTTTGTAACGCCGCGAAATATTGGTCCTAGACCCACCTTTAAGTATACCAATCGTCATATCTCGACTAGATGAATCGATCTAGACATGTGTGTCCGTCCGTCCGTCTGTCCATTATATTTTGTAAACACGATACAGGCCACAGTTATGGACCAATCTTCACGAAATTTTGCATGTAGGATGGGTTCGGCCTAATGAAGACCCCTATTGTTTTTGGTAAAGGTCGGATAATATTTAGGGGATGAAATGGACCAAATACTTAATTTTTGTCGGTTTTTCTGGTCGCTCCAGAGGCCGCTATTATGGGCCAAACATCTTGAATTTTTACATGGAGAAGGGGATTGGGCCAAAGAATAAGCATGCCTGTTATGATGAAGATCGGTCAATATTTAGCGGGACAAATTGACCCTGACTTTTGTGTGAAAAATTACAAAATGTGTATTCTATGTCGTATATATTTACTCCGAGAAGTTGATAGTATTTCCAACAGGAGTGGTTGACCTTTAAATTGATACCAATTTTACTGTGGTATGTACACGGATGTGGGAGTTACACGTAAATATTTACAGTTGCTTATGCATTCAGATATTATTTAGTAACCCATTAACACACTAGACGACGGAAAAATAGCACTGATCGCTTATAATTTTCGGTGATGATCAGATACCAATTCGGGATGAAGTGGACCGAAAACTTTTTTGATTGTTTTTTTTCGAGACGATCTATAGGCCACAATTATAAAACGAACATCACAACACCACCCACGGTGAAGGGAATCTGGACAAGCAATTAGAGGGGCGGCTGTACTGAATATTAGTAATATTCGGAAAATATGTCATTGTAAGCAAGAGGTTCTATTGAACTCTAATCGGACAAGAGGCTGCAAATATCAAGAAATATTGCCCAGGCTCGAAATAAAAATCCGCAGAAAGCTAGATTAACTTGGTAGTTGTGTAGGGTATCGTATGGTCGGCCCGTCCGACTATACTGCTCCGCTCACTTTTTTTTATAAATTTACGCCTTAAATATCAAAAATCCTTATTCTATTTTATATAAAATCCTCAACTACCTCCATTGACATTGAATTTTTTTCATATGCACCCACTGACACACTCCTGCAGTAACACTTATTCTTCCTCTTGAATACCACTCTTCGATTTCTGCCATTGTCATTGAATTTTTCATTGCAGTGGTACCACATCATGATGATATCAATGCTAAAGAATAGAGCATAAAGCGAACCCAAGTATTACAGGTTTCTGCATTTGTGATGACACCTATGACACTACAACTGCCATTGTCATCAGAATCATCATCCTGCTGCTCGCTCCTCTTTCCTATCTTTGAATGCAATTTTCTTAAGTAGTTTTTCTTCAATAACAATTTTTACATGACATTTGCCATGATGAGGATGACGCTGACGACGATGATGGCCTTTTGTGATTCTGGTGTCTAGATAGAATTTGAAAGCTCTAATGCGCTTTTTGCTACATCGCGATATAAATGAAATCCCATAGAAAATGATGTCGCTGACAATTGTCAAAAGGTATGACAATAGATAAAGAAATAAAAGAGAGGGAATGGAAAATGAAAAAAAAACGAACATGAAGGTTACAAAGAAGCAAAATGTGGTGCATTTGAAGGCGGTTTTTCACATACAATGACAAAGATTTGCAAATATGAATTTAATCTATAAGGTTGTGTAGATCAAATTTTAGTGGCAATTTTTTTTTTTCATTAATAAAAAGTATATATTTATATTTTTTTTTTTCAAATTTATATATTTTTTATATATTTTTTATTCAAACTTGACTCCCAAAAGATCCACCCTTTCAAATAGTTCCTGAAAAAATGACCCTTAAAACACATATATCCAAAAATCCTTAACTCGAAATAGTTTCTGAGAAATTGTTCTTGTTCCTGCTTTTAAAAAATACACGCCTTTTAATAGTCCCTGATAAATGATAGTTAAAAAATGGTTTTTTTTAAAGAAATCAACGTCATTAAATTTTTCCTGAAGTGGTCCTTGTAATGGTCCCTGAAAAAAATCTACAAATCCTCGACTATAGTATGTACGTATTTATTTTATTTTTATTCACATCTAATAATGGTTCTTAAAAATATTTCTACAGATCCAAGATTTGTTTATAGTCCCCGAAAAAAATATTGCATAAGGAGGTCTTTAAAAATTAGTTTTAACCGATTAATGACTCCTAAAATATATTTCTACCAATCCATGCCTTCAGAATGTTTTCGAAAACTTGTTTTAAAAAAATCACCTCTATAAAATATCTTTAAAAAATATTTTTTAACCAGTAAGGAAAGTAGTAAAGTCGGACGGGGCCGACTATATGAAACCCTTCAGCACTATGGGTATATTAAACAGGACTATTATCACGATTTTCACTAAACTTGGCACACATCATTCTGGATTAAATTCAAAGCGCTGTGCAACATAAGAACTTGGGACATTACTTAGATTAAATCGGACGAATATATATATATATATATATATATCTAGATCTGAATCGATTTTCACGAAACTCAGCACTCATCATTCCAGCATCAATTTAGAACGATATGTCCAATTTTGTGCAAATCGCAAGATACATGTGGTGCACCATTTACATTAAATTGGAGGAAAATATATATGGGAGCTATATCTAAGTCTTGACCGATTTTCACGAAACTTGGCACACATCATTCTGGATTAAATTCAAAACGCTATGCAACATAAGAACTTGGTACATTGTTTAGATTAAATCGGACGAAAATATATATATCTAGATCAGAATCGATTTTCACGAAACTCAGCACACATCATTCCAGCATCAATTCAGTACGTTATGTCAAATTTCGTGCAAATCGTAGGATATATAGGGACTTTGGTGCACCATTTACATGAAATCGGACGAAACTATATATGGGAGCTATATCTAAATCTGGACCGATTTTCACGATCGAAAGATATATATATATATATATATATATATATATATATACGGACTTTGGTGCACCTTTTACATGAAATCGGACGAAACTATATGTGGGTGCTATATCTAAATCTATACCGATTTTCTCGAAACTAAGCACACATTATTCCAGCATCAATTCAGTACGTTATACCAAATTTCGTGCGAATCGAAAGATATATAGGGACTTTGGTGCAGCATTTACATGAAATCGGACGAAACTATATATGGGAGCTATATCTAAATCTGGACCGATTTTCTCGAAACTTTGCAGACACCATTCTAGGCTCAATTCAGTACGTTATGTCAAATTTCGTGCAAATCGAAAGATATATAGGGATTTTGGTGACCATTTACATGAAATCGGACGAAACTATATGTGGGGGCTATATCTAAATCTGGACCGATTTTCACGAAATTTGGCAGGCATCACTCTAGGCTGAATTTAGTACGTTATGCCAAATTTCGTGCAAATCGAAAGATATGTAGGGGCTTTGGTGCACAATTTACATGAAATCGGACGAAACTATATATGGGAGCTATATCTAAATCTGGACCGATGTTCTCGAAACTTGGCACACATCATTCCAGGCCCAATTTACTACGTTATACCAAATTTAGTGCAAACCGAAAGATATATAGGGATTTTGGTGACCATTTACATGAAATCGGACGAAACTATATGTGAGAGCTATATCTAAATCTGGACCGATTTTCACGAAATTTGGCAGGCATCACTCTAGGCTCAATTTAGTACGTTATGCCAAATTTCGTGCAAATCGAAAGATATATAGGGGCTTTGGTGCACAATTTACATGAAATCGGACGAAACTATATATGGGAGCTATATCTAAATCTGGACCGATGTTCTCGAAACTTGGCACACATCATTCCAGGCCCAATTTACTACGTTATACCAAATTTAGTGCAAATCGAAAGATATATAGGGACTTTGGTACACCATTTACATTAAATCGGACGAAAATATATATGGGAGCTATATCTAAATCTGAACCGATTTTTTCCCAATTTCAATAGGGTTCGTCCTTGGGCCAAAAAAATGAGCTGTGCCAAATTTCATCCAATTCGGATCATAAATGCGACCTTTACTTTGCTCACAAAAATACATGGACAGACAGACGGACGGACATGCATAAATCGACTTAAAAAGTGATTCTATGCATATTCTCAAAAGGAACCATGGGTCTGTCTCGTTTCCTTTTGCCTGTTACAAACATATGCACAAAGACATAATACCCTGTACCACAGTGTGGTGAAGGGTATAAAAAGCCAAGCATGTGGATGGTCCTTTTGAATATACTTGTATAAATTGGTTTACTGTAAAATTCCATTGAATTTTTTTATACTATTTTCCACTCCATATATTAATGACACATTATTTTGGAAAACCCCTCACTTCTACGGGTAACTAAGAACTCTCAAGAAAATCCCTTAGTGCCAACTATGTAGAACAAAAAAAATAGAACAAGCAACGTCATTTAATTTAATAAAGAAAATCTGTGCCAAAAACTCTTTTTTTTCATATGCTAAAAAGGAAGAATGTGCCCTCCCTTGTCCATTTATTAAATTGTTGCCCAGCACAATGTCCAAAAGGTTCGTGAGAATATGAAAAAAAAAAATAATTCCTGTTTCCGGATCCCATGATGGTATTTTTTGTTTACGTTGACACTAAAGCAAAAAATGCGGAATGCATAGTTACGCCTCCCTTCCTCCTCCCACTCAAAAATGTATGACATCCTGTAATGGAAACATATTTTGGCGTTAGGTTAAACCCCTTTTTGTTGGTGTGTTCGGAATGGAATGAATTGCAGATGTTATTCACAGATGGGGCCCATCCAACAAGAAAAGTGAGAATGACCAAATTTAATTATAAATATTGTGTGGTGGCTTCAAACGCAAGAACATCCGCCCTCCCACGAATTTTTAAGTTATCACCAAGAGTAGCAGATTTTGTGTTTTTTTTTTTTGTTTATGTGTAAAAAATGTGAAATGCAATGGAAATGGGATTTGGTTGTGATTTTTAAATAATTTATTTTTTGGAAGTTATTTTTTATAAATTGAAGGACTAAGCGCAAATTTTGGAAAAAAATATTTTTTCAAGGACCCATGTCAGGCGTGGCTTTAGTATATAGGAGTAGGTAGATTTATGTCAATGTTCCCTCGAAGGAACATATTCATGTCCTTCTGCGACCTATGATAAATTTAATATCATTCGGGCATATTTAAAGTCGTCTGCCTACCATGGGACAAACATGTGGAAACCGCTTTATAGCAAAATTGATACACGATATTCGGCACACGATATTCAGGCACCCGTTCGAAATACATATGGAAGCTATGGCTGCATTTGCACCAATATCGTCATACAAGTCTCAATTTGCTACGTTGCGCAAAATTTCGTGTTAATCGGACAAACATTAGGAGTTTGGTGCACAAGTTATGTAAAATCGAACGTATACATATGCATATTTGGGAGCTATATCTAAATCTGAACCGATTTTCAAGAAACATGATACACATCATTCTAGACCTAATTCATTACGCTGTGCCAAATTTCGTGCAAATCGAAAGACATATAGGGACTTTGCTACACAATTTACCTTAAATCGGACGAAAATATATATGGGAGCTATATCCAAATCTGAACCAATTTTCAGGAAACTTGACACACATCATTCTAGACCTAATTCATTACGCTGTGCAAAATTTCGTGCAAATCGAAAGATATATAGGGACTTTGGTTCACCATTTACCTTAAATCGGACGAAAATATATATGGGCAATATCTAAATCTGAACCGAATTTTCCCAATTTCAATAGAGTTCGTCCTTGGGCCAAATGACCTATGACAAATTTAATCCAATTCTGATTATAATTGCGACCTGTACTTTGTATTTTTAAGGACCTATTAAGGCTTGGATGATACAGATATTATTTAAGGACCTATGAAGGGGTGGATTTATAAAGATATTATTTAAGGACCTATGAAGGCGTGGATTATACAGATATTATTTAAGGACCTACGAAGGCGTGGATTATAAAGATGTTAGTAATATATGGGTCCTAATATGGGTGGGTCCTTAAAAATTATAATAATATATGGATCCTAATACGGTTGGGTCCTTAAAAATAATAGTAATATATGGGTCCTAATACCGGTGGGTTCTTAAAATATATGGGAGCTATAACAAAATCTGAACCGATTTTCACGAAACTTTGCACACATCAGTCTAGGCTTAATTCAGTAAGCTGTGCCGAATTTCGTGCAAATCGAAAGATATATAAGGACTTTGGTGCACCATTTACCATAAATCGGACGAAAATATATATGGAAGCTATATCTAAAACTGAACCGATTTTTACGAAATTTTGCATACATTATTCTAGGATTGATTCAGTACACTGTGCCGAATTTCGTGCAAATCGAAAGATATATAAGGACTTTGGTGCACCATTTACGTAAAATTGGACGAAAATATACATGGGAGCTATATCTAAATCTGAACCGATTTTCACGAAACTTTGCATACATTATTCTAGGATTGATTCACTACGCTGTGCCGAATTTCGTGCAAATCGAAAGATATATAGAGACTTTGGTACACCATTTAACTTAAATCGGACGAAATATATATGGGAACTATATGTAAATCTGAATCGATTTTCCCATAGAATTGACTTAGAAAGTTATTATATTCATATTCTCAAAAGGAACCACGTTTCTATGTCGTTTCCTTTTGCCTGTTACCAACATATGCACAAAGACATAATACCCTGTACTACAGTGTGGTATAAAATAAAAATATAACCCACAAAAGGCGTAGATTTTTCAAAAAATTTTTTTAAGGACCCACAAAAAGCGTGAAGTTTTTAAAAATATTTTTTTAGGACCGTTTTGGCGTCACATGTTTTTAACAAATCCTGTTTTAAAAACCTCTTGGTTTTTCTGGCACAAAAAATTCTTCACTCAAATTTCCACCATACTTTTAACCTTGGGCATCCAGTCATCGCCATAATTTAATCCCAGGATTTACAAAATTAAAGAATTTCTTTTCAACATTTTAATGAATACTTGTTGTTGTTGTTCTTTCCTCGAATAATTACATTTTGTTGCCAGCTGTTTCACAGTCCTTGGCAACATTGTCGCCGCTGTTGTCACCGTCATTATTATCACCATTATCAATGCTAACCAATTCAATCATCACAGCAATCATCGTCGTCAGCATCATCATCATTATTGGGAACAGGATGACCATATTAACGACTATAATGTGGCAGACAGTGGAACATAAGGTCCCTGAAAAGTTGTTGGTAATAAGTCAATGTCTTCTTTGGGTCCTCTCCTCTTTATAAGACCTTGAAAAAATATTTTTAATAAATCCACGCCTCTATAGGCCATTCCGAAAGATATTTTTAATAAATCCACGCCTCTATAGGCCATTCCGAAAGATATTTTTAATAAATCCACGCCTCTATAGGCCATTCCGAAAGATATTTTTAAAAAATCCACGCCTCTATAGGCCATTCCGAAAGATATTTTTAATAAATCCACGCCTCTATAGGCCATTCCGAAAGATATTTTTAATAAATCCACGCCTCTATAGGCCATTCCGAAAAATATTTTTAATAAATCCACGCCTCTATAGGCCATTCCGAAAAATATATTTCATAAATCCACGCCTCTATAGGCCATTCCGAAAAATATTTTTAATAAATCCACCCCTCTATAGGCCATTTCGAAATATATATATTTAATAAATCCACACCTCTATAGGCCATTCCGAAAAATATATTTAATAAATCCACGTCTTAAAGGCAGCAGCAAAAAAAATATATTTAATAAATCCACGTCTTAAAGGCAGCAGCAAAAAAAATATATTTAATAAATCCACGCCTATGGCTGTCTAATTGGATTCGAAAAAATATATTTAATAAATCCACGCCTATTTGGCAGCAGCAAAAAAAATATATTTAATAAATCCACGCCTCTATAGACCATTCCGAAAAATATTTTTGATAAAACCACGGAGAGTATCGTGTATCTGACTTCTTCGCCCATTGTTTTATGTTGCTGTACAAATGTAAACAATGACATTTCAACCTCGTACCAATAAATGGCCAAGGTTGACAGGTTACCGACATGGCCAGCTAACCAAATCTTCCCGTTGTTTCACACTTCAACAGCGCCAATGCAATGGCATACTCTCTCGCTTGCTGGTTCATTTATTCATTTATAGTTACAGCAAAAGTGTCCAAGGTAGCAATTTAATTGGCCAACCATTATTATAGCTCATTGGCAGGATGCTGGTCACTTTGGCGAACAACCATCCGACCTTTCGACTTTCTGTCACGCATTCAGTAGGTAATATGAAATCCGTTCGTTTGCTTTGGTTGTGTTGGTTAATGACCGCAACGCGTTATTTAACGGAAATTTGTGGATCGAGGAGGAAGAGGAGGACAGGGGCAATGGCGCTCATGTTCGCATTTTACATACAATTTTGTCGTATTTTTTTTTGGGTGATCTAATTAAATGAACTTTTATGTTAATTTGTACTCAGACACGATGTTTGATGTCATTGTTACCGGCCAGTGTTAAGAGGGAGTTTGGTTCGGTTAGACCACAAAAACAATTGTTTGGTCCGGGCGTGTAATTTCGCAGTGAGAAAATCACAGCTAACTGGCGAGCTGTTGAAAAATATCCAAATTAAAAGCTGTGCGAATTTAATGATGTAGCTAACAAGGATCTAATTAAGCTGTGATTAAATAGCTAGTGGGGGTTGGTCCAACTCTAGCTACTAATGAACTAAAAGAAAAAAGTTTGAAAATAATTTAAATAAAATTTAGTGGTGTCACATACCAAGCAGTTTACAATAAATATTTATACCCTTCACCACACTGTGGTACAGGGTATTATGTCTTTGTGCATATGTTTGTAACTGGCAAAAGGAAACAAGATAGACACATGGTTCCTTTTGATAATAGAATCACTTTCTGAGTCGATGTCCGTCTGTCTGTCTGTCCATGTTAAATTGTAAACCAGTAAGGAAAGTAGCAAAAGTCGGACGGGGCCGACTATATGATACCCTTCACCACTATGGGTATATTAAACAGGACTATTAACGTGAAATTGGATGAAATAAAATATGTGATATGTATCTAAATGTGAATCGGACTAGATCTATCCATAAACATGTCATTCCTTTGGGACAAAAGTTTGTAAATCGACTTCAAACATATATGTCTGTACTTCTAGAAAACGTAACTACATTATTCTGGGCTCAATTTTGTACGTTGTGCAATATTTGATGTCAATTTGACAAACATATAGAGTTTGATGCACACTTTACTTAAAATCGGACGAAAAAAGATATGGAAGCTATATCCAAATATGAACCGATTTCAACGAAACTGGTCACAGGATAGGTTATATTTTGGTACGTTTTGTTCCTATCAGCCATATATTGATTCCTTGGCAGCTATATCTAAATCTAAACCGATTTTCACGAAACTTCGCAAACATCATTCTGGACTAAATTCAGTACGCTATGCAACACATATCTAGATCTGAACCGATTTTCACGAAACTCAGAACACATCATTCCAGCATCAATTCAGTCCGTTATCCCAAATTTCGTGCAAATCGCAATTTATATAGCGACTTTGTTGCACCATTTACATGAAATCGGACGAAACTATATGTGGGGCTATAAAGAAATCTGGACCGATTTTCTCGAAACTTGGCAGACTCTAGGCTCAATTTAGTACGTTATGCCAAATTTCGTGCAAATTGATAGATATATGGGGACTTTGATGCTCCATTTACATGAAATCGGACGAAACTATATATGGGAGCTATATCTAAGTATGGACCGATTTTCTAGAAATTGGGCAGACATCAATCTAGGCTCAATTCAGTATGTTATGCCAAATTTCTTGTAAATCGCAAGGTATGTGTGGTGCACCATTTACATGAAATCGTACGAAAATATATATGGGAGCTATATCTAAATTCAGACCGATTTTCACGAAACTTGGCAGACATCATTCTAGACTCAATTCAGTACGTTATGCCGAATTTCGTGCAAATCGAAGGATATATAGGGACTTTGGTGCACCATTTACATGAAATCGGACGAAGCTATATATGGGAGCTATATCTAAATCTGGACCGATTTTCTAGAAATTGGGCAGACATCATTCTAGGCTCAATTCAGTATGTTATGCCAAATTTCTTGCAATTCGCAAGGTATATGTGGTGCACCATTTACATGAAATCGGACGAAACTATATATGGAGCTATATCTGAAATTCAGACCGATTTTCACGAAATTTAGCACACACCATTCTAAGCTCAATTCAGTACGCTATGCCAAATTTCGTACAAATCGAAAGCTATTTAGGGACTTTGGTGCACCATTTACCTTAAATCGGACGAAAATATATATGGGAGCTATATCTCATGAAATCTATGGATTTCTCACTAAACTTGGAACAATACGTAACGGAACCAAGTGCTAGACATAACACTA